>NW_026637386.1:0-306 GCF_028554395.1 Pezoporus wallicus
CCACTTTATTTCCTCTAGTCCCTAGTTTTCATGTAACCAGTGGATCTGCTAGGGTAGATTCCCCAGGTCCCTTGTCAGTCCAGTTGCAATTCAGCTACCGGAGCCACCCCATGACACTCCCCTGCCCAGGGCAGTCTTACTTCCAACGTCCAAAACACCCTACAGCACGCACACACACACATCCGGTCCCATAGGAGAAGAACCCACTCCCCCTCCGCCAGACATCCCTCCACCTCTGCCTCCCCAGCACTCATCCCACGCTCAAACACAGGAGCTGCCCGAGCTTCTCTCCTTTCCCCCTTGGTT